>NW_022992058.1:0-19099 GCF_902827175.1 Gymnodraco acuticeps | reverse complement strand
GGTCCAGCTGAAAACAGGTCCAGCTGAAACAGGTCCAGCTGAAACAGGTCCAGCTGAAACAGGTCCAGCTGAAACAGGTCCAGCTGAAACAGGTCCAGCTGAAACAGGTCCAGCAGAAACAGGTCCAGCAGAAACAGGTCCAGCAGAAACAGGTCCAGCAGAAACAGGTCCAGCTGAAACAGGTCCAGCAGAAACAGGTCCAGCTGAAACAGGTCCAGCTGAAACAGGTCCAGCTGAAACAGGTCCAGCTGAAACAGGTCCAGCAGAAACAGGTCCAGCTGAAACAGGTCCAGCTGAAACAGGTCCAGCTGAAACAGGTCCAGCTGAAACAGGTCCAGCTGAAACAGGTCCAGCTAAAACAGGTCCAGCTGAAACAGGTCCAGCTGAAACAGGTCCAGCAGAAAACAGGTCCAGCTGAAACAGGTCCAGCAGAAACAGGTCCAGCTGAAACAGGTCCAGCAGAAACAGGTCCAGCAGAAACAGGTCCAGCTGAAACAGGTCCAGCTGAAACAGGTCCAGCTGAAACAGGTCCAGCTGAAACAGGTCCAGCTAAAACAGGTCCAGCTGAAACAGGTCCAGCTGAAACAGGTCCAGCTAAAACAGGTCCAGCTGAAACAGGTCCAGCTGAAACAGGTCCAGCTGACCAACGGGACAGGGAATAGAATAACACCATGAGAGTAAAATAATAACACAATAATTAAAAAGAAGATCAACAGACTTTCTCTCGACTTCATGATGGTGTCGGCGCTTCAGGATGATCTTACCGTAGTCGTGCAGACGACCGTAGTCGTGCAGACGACCGTAGTCGTGCAGACGACCGTAGTCGTGCAGACGACTGTAGTCACCCCACGTCAGACGCACTTTTATGACATCATAAACACGGAGGACAGTGTCAGTGAGTCCTGATGAATCCTATCATTGTTTATATAAGACCATCACAATATAACCCTGACGTTTGTCAGAGGTGAAGGGTCACTGAGTCCTGATGTAGTACAGTCCTGCCACAGTGTGTATGTCACACACTGTGGCAGGACTGTACTACATCAGGAGATAAACACACACACACACAGACACACACACACACACACACTGTCAAGCACTAGAGCAGCAAATTGAAACAAACGCCCAAATGACTCATTTCCTGTTAAAATAGTGACATTGTATATGTGTGTGTGTGTGTGTGTGTGTGTGTGTGTGTGTGTGTGTGTGTGTGTGTGTGTGTGTGTGTGATCTCCCAGTAGACTCAGTTTGAAGAGTACATATGTTAGAAAATCCTTTAACACATTGATGATCTCCTGCTCTCTGATTGGCTGATGGTGTGTTGGATTCAAAGACCTCAATGAAAGAAATGAGTTACAGAAGCTTCCAGAAAAAACCCACTGTATTTACTTGACATGGCCGAGCCATGACTGTGGGACACGTGTGTAAGGGAAAGACATTTCATTGAGTAGATGAGATATGATACCAGAGCTGAGACTGAACACACACTTCCAGACTGTGTTCATGTATAAAGTGATTTCAGCACACAGGACACACGTGCAGCTCAAACAGTGAGACAACATGACACATGTGGCAGGAAGTGCTCTTTCAAAATAAAAGCCTCAGAGTTTACACATTTCATATTTTTAAAGACACAGTTTGTTCTGAAATATCTGAAGCATCATCTGATTCTGGAAACATCTGGAAAACATCTGCACACGCTCAGTCTGACCTTAGCCCACCCCGAGACAGGCTGTGTGTGTGTGTGTTGTACTTTCACAGGCATCTTCTTCATCCTCTCTGCCCTCTAAGTGTATCACAGTACACTACATGTGTTCAGAACTGCCCTCAGGAGACCTGTGGGTGTTTATGAAGCTGCAACATCACCCAGACACCTGATGGTGTGCGTGTGTGTGTGTGTGTGTGTTTGTGTGTGCGTGTGTGTGTTTGTGTGTGTGTTTGTGTGTGCGTGTGTGTGCGTGTGTGTGTGTGTGTGTGTGTGTGTGTGTGTGTGTGTGTGTGTGTGTGTGTGTGTGTGTGTGTGTGTGTGTAACAGGAACTGGTGTGCGTTCGTGGTGACTAAGACGGTGAGCTGTGTGGTGGAGGACGGAGTGGAGACCTACGTGAAGCCAGAGTATCATCCCTGTGGGTGGGGGGGGCAGTGCAGCAGGGCAGTGCTGTGAGTACAGACACACACACACACACGCACACACACACACACACACACACATCCAGCATGTCTTCCCTCTTTGCAGGTACCGTACCTTCATGAGGCCGCGGTACAAAGTCGCCTACAAGATGGCCACGGCACTGGAGTGGAAGTGTTGCCATGGTTACAGTGGGTTGGACTGTGGCGAGGGTCCGGGATCAGGACCGTCACCGGGCGGGGGGGCGGGATCTAAATCCAGACCCACCGGAGGACACGCTGGTGAGGGGATCACATTAGTCTAATGATTATCCACGTGTGTTTGTAGTATTGTATTAAAGGTCTCCTATCATGAAAAGACGTGTCCCCGGAGATTCAGGAGACTCACCAAGTGGCAGAACCCAAAACCCTCTCTCTTTGGACCACGTGTTCTGCTGTTTACTTTAGCATCGCTAACACTCAGAGCTAACCTGTACTGGAGAGATTTGTATCGTAACATCTGGTAGTGGACTACTTAAAACTTTGAGAAAACACATTTTCCCACCTCAAGCACAAAATATAAATAATTACCAGGACTTTCCTTGAAAAATGTGACGGGTTGAAGTTTTTTGGCATAAAGTAGCCATGAGACCTTAGGCGCGTTCACACCGGAGTACTTTTCCCTGTACTTTTCCCGTTTAGTTCCGTTAGTACCCCTTATGTTGCATTCACACCAAAAAGAGTACTTAGTGCCGGGAACGTTTACCCCCATGTTTAGTGCCTGCTGAGAGGTGGTACCAAAAAAGTACCAATTTCTATTGGCTGGGCGAATTGCAAACCACGCCCCGTAAAACTCTGAAAAGTTTTTTGAAGCCGCCATTGTATTTGCTGGCATTAACATTATTAGCATTAGCATTAGCCCCGCGCACCAACGGGGAGAGAATAACTTATGGCAACACAAAATAAAACATGGGAGCGGTGGAGATGAGGAGGTGTCGGCGTTCTGGCGATTTACTCTGAAGGCTTCAGTAGAAGCTGCTGGGAGTCCCAGCAGCTTCGACTGAAGCCTTCCCCAACTCCGGGGACTTCCGGCCGGGGACTTATAGTATAGCAGTGTACGCCGTGAAGTGGTTTGCGGCCTGCCAGTAAACCCAAAGCAGAAGAAGAAGAAGTGATGTCAGCGGCTCATTTGCGTAATCTTCCCTCAGGGAAAAGTACTCCGGTGTGAACGCGATTGGTACGTAGTGCCCTGGGGTAATAAGTGCCGGAGCACTAAGTGCCGGCGAAGTACTTGGTGTGAAAGCGGCTCTTGTTTAGCTAAGACAGCACCACATGGAATTTAAGGACATCATAAAATTGTAATAATTTGCAAAACTATTGTTTAATTTTCCTAAATAATTGTTTACTATAAGTAATTCATACAAAAAATAGAAAATGAAATATAGGTAAGAAAAGATACTGTCACTCCCTCAATGCAGATGTCACATGGACTGATCCATTATTTTAATAGGGGTGTAAAATGTATAGCGTGACGGGGTTGAAACAAACTGGGGGACGAGTGTCAAAAGTGCAATTTCATAGATAATTCATGTATTTTTCAGACTTTTCTCAGATAAAGTTCAAACGCATTATATTAGCATCAAAATGTTGGTATAATTGGCAATTGTTATTTGTTTAATATTCAATGAATATGTGATGATGCTCAGTGAGGACATGCTAAAATGTGTGTTGTCTACTACAACGACAACTAATTATTATAAAACAAAAACAAAATATATATATGTAGTTTTACATTGTAATGCAAAACACACTGTTCCTTTAATTCAGTGCTTTAAAATACATGTTGTAGTTTCCTTTCGTTTAAAATCTTTAACACAAAGGGCACCCGATTCAGAAATCACCCGTGTAAAGAAGCAGGAAATAAAAAGAGGAACTCACCTTGTAGTAAAGCTCACTGCTTGCCTGGCCATGCTCAAAAAGGGGCGGGGCCAGCAGCCACAGTCACAAAATCAGCGTTTCTCTAATGCCCCTTTTACACCAGGGCCGGTTCGGAGCTGGAGCTTGAAAAGCACAGCAGCAGAGCCGCCTCTTAGCTCCGGAATCCGGTTCGTTTCAAGCACCAAAAATGTGTCGGTCTAGAAAGCAAGCACCGCATACGTCACGCTTACGTCGGAGGCGGGGGCAGGGGCATCAGTTGTAATGTTATACCAAAGTCATTAATGCTGCAAAGCCGGGTATTTTGAGCTTGGCGCATGCAGAGGCTAACAACAGCTAGCTCTAACGCCGTTGAATAGGACGTATATTTAACTTCTTTCTCCTACGGAATCGTCGTTGAAGTTGATGATGATTGTAAAGAACTTTTGAATGTAGCATGTAACGACTGTAAAGTTGGTAGTAAAGTCGTCCCATTTCTTCTATTTCATTTCGACAGGGCAAAACGAGTAGCGCTTCAATACAATCGGTCATTGTTGTTGTTGTCGATGTGAGGGGTTTCCGCGCGGTTTGGCTTTATGAAGCAGGCACGCAAACGGTTACGTCATGACGCAAACGATGACGCAATGACGCAGCACCAGTCGGGCTCTGAGCGGTGTGAACAGAGCGGGAGCTGAACCGAAGAACCGGTTCCGAACCAGAAAAGCTCTAGCACAGAGCTTGAACGGGAAAAGCCTTGGTGTGAAAGGGGCATAACAGGCTGACACAGAGAGATATGAGGGATTTCTAAAATGCATGATCTGTTTGGTATTTTGAGCAAAACACATCATAGACGTGTTTTTTATATATTTGTATATATCTGAGAGCCCTAATATATGCCTAAAAATAGCATGATGATTAAAAGAAACAGAAAGCAGAAACACATCAGTAAGCGTCGGGTATCAGCAGGCCATTCATGATCTACTTCCTGTTCTCTCAGGTCGGGTAGAGGATGAGAGGATGAGACAGCTCGAGGAGAGGATCCAGAGTCTGAACAAAAACCTGCAGGACCTCCAGGCCAGCCTGAACACCGGAGGAGGTTCTTCTTCAGGAGGTTCTTCTTCAGGAGGTTCCTCTTCAGGAGGTTCTTCTTCAGGAGGTTCTTCTTCAGGAGGTTCCTCTTCAGGAGGTTCTTCTTCAGGAGGTTCCTCTTCAGGAGGTTCTTCTTCAGGAGGTTCCTCTTCAGGAGGTCCTTCTTCAGGAGGTTCCTCTTCAGGAGGTTCTTCTTCAGGAGGTCCTTCTTCAGGAGATCCTTCTTCAGGAGGTTCCTCTTCAGGAGGTTCTTCTTCAGGAGGTCCTTCTTCAGGAGGTTCCTCTTCAGGAGGTTCCACTTCAGGAGGTTCTTCTTCAGGAGGTCCTTCTTCAGGAGGTTCCTCTTCAGGAGGTCCTTCTTCAGGAGGTCCTTCTTCAGGAGGTCCTTCTTCAGGAGGTTCCTCTTCAGGAGGTTCTTCTTCAGGAGGTTCCTCTTCAGGAGGTTCTTCTTCAGGAGGTTCTTCTTCAGGCGGGAGGAACCCGGCGGATGCCGCTCAGCCGGAGATTAAAGAGACCATCCACAGCATCCAGACCAAACTGGACCAGCTGGACAACCGCACACAGGCGAGTCAGCAAGGCTCTTTATATTGGAAGCCATCACTGATTTAATACGATACGATAATACGATAAACTGTATTACAGCTAATGAAGCAAAGACAGATCCACTTAATGTAGCTCAATATTTAAAGAGGTCCTGCAGACTAGGAGGAGCAGAGATGGCACTGTACTGGATCTGGTCTAAAGTGTGTTTGCTCCAACAGGCTCATGATAAAACGCTGGTCAGCATCAACAACCACCTGGTGAACGGGAAGGGAGACGAGCTGGGGGCCGGTCCGTCCGGAGGGGGTCTGAGCGGGTGGAAGATGGACTCCCTGAAAGCAGAGATCCTCCAGGAGCTGGAGAGGAGGGTTTCGCTGTCCTGCTCCTCCTGTCAGGTATCAGTCCTCCGTTAAGGAGCCATCCATCCAGTACCAATGAAACATTCAAATCAAACCATGAACCCTGTTTTTCAGGCCGGTGTGGAGGATCTGCGCCGACAGCAGAGGGAGGGCCGCGAGCGCATCGCAGCTCTGGAGAAGAAGCTCAGTGACACGGACTCTCGGTACCGCCAGAACCTGGACGGGCTGCAACGCGAAGTGGTGCGACTGCGGGGGTGCTGCGACACCATGAACCACCTCCGAGACCGGGTCTCTGACGCTGAGCGGAAGATCAGTTCGGCCTCCGAGAACCTGGACCTTCTACAGACCAGGCTGGACAAGGACCTCAGCAGGGGGGGAGGCAACACTGTGGACGGCGGAAGCAGAAGATCAGGGGAAGGCGGGGGATCAGGGGTTGGGGACCGGGGGGTAGTTGTGACGGAGGGTCGACTGGACCACCGGCTGAAGGACCTGGAGCGGTGGGTCAACAGCACCGTGCAGAGGACTGATAACCTGGACAACCACCTGAAGGAATACTTCCACAGAGAACTCGGAGACCTGAGGACCGTGTTCCTTGACCGGTTTGATGACCAGGCCTTCAGGGTCTCAGACGTGGAGCTGGATGTGGGGCTGCAGAAGGACCAGCTGAGCCACCAAGACCAGAGGCTGAGGAACCTGGAGAACATCATGAACACCACGACCCGGAGGCTGGAGGACTGCAGCTGTGGAGGATCTAGAGGAGAAGGATCCACAGGAGAAGGAGGATCCACAGGAGGAGGATCCACAGGAGGAGGATCCACAGGAGGAGGACTATCTGGGACAGGAGGAGGATCCACAGGAGGAGGATCTACAGGAGGAGGATCCACAGGAGGAGGACTATCTGGGACAGGAGGTGGATCAACAGGAGGAGGATCCACAGGAGAAGGAGGATCCACAGGAGGAGGATCCACAGGAGGAGGATCCACAGGAGGAGGACTATCTGGGACAGGAGGAGGATCAACAGGAGGAGGATCCACAGGAGAAGGAGGATCTACAGGAGGAGGATCCACAGGAGGAGGATCTACAGGAGGAGGACTATCTGGGACAGGAGGAGGATCCACAGGAGGAGGATCTACAGGAGGAGGATCCACAGGAGGAGGATCTACAGGAGGAGGACTATCTGGGACAGGAGGAGGATCCACAGGAGGAGGATCTACAGGAGGAGGACTATCTGGGACAGGAGGAGGATCCACAGGAGGAGGATCTACAGGAGGAGGACTATCTGGGACAGGAGGAGGATCCACAGGAGGAGGATCTACAGGAGGAGGACTATCTGGGACAGGAGGAGGATCCACAGGAGGAGGATCTACAGGAGGAGGACTATCTGGGACAGGAGGTGGATCTACAGGAGGAGGATCCACAGGAAGAGGATCTACAGGAGGAGGACTATCTGGGACAGGAGGAGGATCCACAGGAGGAGGATCTACAGGAGGAGGACTATCTGGGACAGGAGGTGGATCTACAGGAGGAGGATCCACAGGAGGAGGAAGGACCACAGAGAAGTCTTTGGAGTGGAGAGTCGTCGCCAACGAGGATCAGATCCGACACTTCAACACAGAACTCAAAGACCTGTCGGTGTCTGGAGACTCTCTGCAGAACAAGGTGAGGTCACGAGTCTGATGGTGGTGATGATGATGGTCTATCAGTATGCTGTCGCTGTGATGATCATAAACGTTTTTCCTCCCCGAGGTTGTGGACCTGACCCATGATGTTCATCAGATCAAGGCTCTGACCGGGGATCACGGCGAGAACTTCAACCGCATCGTGACGGAGGTGGAGATGCTGGGCCACGACTGCGTGCTGTGCGGGAAGGTGGAGGATGAGCTGCGACGACTGAAGAACCATTCCCAGGATGCACTGGGGCTTATGCAGATCCACATCAACAGACTGCAGACCCGGCTGGACTCCGGCAGAGAAGGATGCTCCCAGATGTGTTCACAACTGGAGGACGATGTCCGGATGCTGTGGGACGACGTCAGGAGGTGCAGCTGTCCGGGTACGACCACAGGTCAGCCAATCACAAGAGAGCTCTTTGAACCCCTTCCCCAAAGTTACTCTTGCTTACCCGTTTACAAAGACGGTTTCAGACCGAATACATACATTCGTATTCATGTCCAAAAATAATGAAAACTCAGAACCCCTCCTTATCATGTAGAGAGGTTTTACGTAATTTATACCACGCTCAATCCCATATCGCAACGAATCAAAGAACGCTTTGATCGGCTGTGAGGAAAACCAGTAGTAGTTTTCTGTTGGTTCTCGGTTATTTCGGTGGCTAGGAGACATATTCAGGTGCTTTTAATATCTCTGAACATTTCCTCAAAATATGAGTTTATTGTCAAACTAAAACTCCCAAAAGGTGGTGGTTCTGGTGGTTCCGGAGGTTCTGGAGGTTCTGGAGGTTCTGGTGGCTCCATCAGACCCGGGTTGAGTGCTGAGAAGCCTTTAGATGGCCACAGTGTGATCGGAGGCTCGGTCAACAACAACCAGCTGAAGACGCTGCAGGCGGAGCTGACGGAGGCCGTCCTGACCTTCCGCTCCATCAACGCCTCCCTGAAGGGGCTCCAGCACACGGTGCAGAAGCACGGCAGCGTCCTCACAGACCTCGGTGAGTCTGGTGAAGCCCACTCTCTGCTGCTAACCCTAATACTGCTAAAGTTAGCTATATCTTTTATAAAAACATTTTTTAATATAGTTCTCTCTCTGTATTTTTAATTTCTGTTTTACTTTTATGTCTGCACCTTGACACCAAGTCAAACTGGTAACACTGGTAATACACCTGACTCTGATCCTCTGACAGGAAACACAAAGGACAAGATCATCTCCGAGCTGGACAAGATCCAGCAGGAGGTGAGGGAGCACATCGAGGAGAGCCAGGTCCGCCTGCAGGGCGCGGAGCAGGACGTCCGGCGGGTCGACAGCACCCTACTGGTGGAAGTGGGCGACTGCAGGAGGTCCGGAGACGGGCTGGAGAAGAGGCTGTCCAAGCTGGAGGGCGTCTGCAGCCGGCTGGACGGCGTCTCCGTGTCCGTCCGGAACATCAAGGAAGGTGACGGTGCTTTATCTCCTTTAACCTGTCCCGTGTGCTTTATCTGATCTTCCTCACCCTTTAACCGTTAACCTCTGTCCCCCGCGTGTCTTGTGTGTTGACGTGTCTCGTGTGTTGTCGTGTCTCGTGTGTTGTCGTGTCTCGTGTGTTGTCGTGTCTTGTGTGTTGACGTGTCTCGTGTGTTGTCGTGTCTCGTGTGTTGTCGTGTCTCGTGTGTTGTCGTGTCTCGTGTGTTGTCGTGTCTTGTGTGTTGACGTGTCGTGTCTCGTGTGTTGTCGTGTCTCGTGTGTTGACGTGACGTGTCTCGTGTGTTGACGTGTCGTGTCTCGTGTGTTGACGTGTCGTGTCGTGTTTGACGTGTCTCGTGTGTTGACGTGTCGTGTCTCGTGTGTTGTCGTGTCGTGTCTCGTGTGTTGACGTGTCTCGTGTGTTGACGTGACGTGTCTCGTGTGTTGACGTGTCGTGTCTCGTGTGTTGACGTGTCGTGTCTCGTGTGTTGACGTGTCTCGTGTGTTGACGTGTCTCGTGTGTTGTCGTGTCGTGTCTCGTGTGTTGACGTGTCTCGTGTGTTGTCGTGTCTCGTGTGTTGTCGTGTCTCGTGTGTTGTCGTGTCTCGTGTGTTGTCGTGTCTTGTGTGTTGACGTGTCGTGTCTCGTGTGTTGTCGTGTCTCGTGTGTTGACGTGTCGTGTCTCGTGTGTTGTCGTGTCGTGTCTCGTGTGTTGACGTGTCTCGTGTGTTGTCGTCTCGTGTGTTGACGTGACGTGTCTCGTGTGTTGTCGTGTCGTGTCTCGTGTGTTGTCGTGTCGTGTCTCGTGTGTTGTCGTGACGTGTCTCGTGTGTTGTGTGTCGTGTCTCGTGTGTTGTCGTGACGTGTCTCGTGTGTTGTCGTGTCGTGTCTCGTGTGTTGTCGTGTGCGTGTCCTCGGGGTGTTGACGGGTTCGTGGTCTCGTGTGTTGTCGTGTCGTGTCTCGTGTGTTGTCGTGTCTCGTGTGTTGTCGTGTCTCGTGTGTTGTCGTGACGTGTCTCGTGTGTTGACGTGTCGTGTCTCGTGTGTTGACGTGTCTCGTGTGTTGTCGTGTCGTGTCTCGTGTGTTGTCGTGTCTTGTGTGTTGACGTGTCGTGTCTCGTGTGTTGTCGTGTCTCGTGTGTTGACGTGTCGTGTCTCGTGTGTTGTCGTGTCGTGTCTCGTGTGTTGACGTGTCTCGTGTGTTGTCGTCTCGTGTGTTGACGTGACGTGTCTCGTGTGTTGTCGTGTCGTGTCTCGTGTGTTGTCGTGTCGTGTCTCGTGTGTTGTCGTGACGTGTCTCGTGTGTTGTCGTGTCGTGTCTCGTGTGTTGTCGTGACGTGTCTCGTGTGTTGTCGTGTCGTGTCTCGTGTGTTGTCGTGTCGTGTCTCGTGTGTTGACGTGTCGTGTCTCGTGTGTTGTCGTGTCGTGTCTCGTGTGTTGTCGTGTCTCGTGTGTTGTCGTGTCTCGTGTGTTGTCGTGACGTGTCTCGTGTGTTGACGTGTCGTGTCTCGTGTGTTGACGTGTCTCGTGTGTTGTCGTGTCGTGTCTCGTGTGTTGTCGTGTCGTGTCTCGTGTGTTGTCGTGTCGTGTCTCGTGTGTTGATGTGACGTGTCTCGTGTGTTGTCGTGTCGTGTCTCGTGTGTTGACGTGTCTCGTGTGTTGTCGTGTCGTGTCTCGTGTGTTGTCGTGTCGTGTCTCGTGTGTTGTTGTGTCTCGTGTGTTGTCGTGTCTCGTGTGTTGTCGTGACGTGTCTCGTGTGTTGACGTGTCGTGTCTCGTGTGTTGTCGTGTCGTGTCTCGTGTGTTGTCGTGACGTGTCTCGTGTGTTGACGTGTCTCGTGTGTTGACGTGTTGTGTCTCGTGTGTTGTCGTGTCTCGTGTGTTGTCGTGTCTCGTGTGTTGACGTGTCGTGTCTCGTGTGTTGTCGTGTCGTGTCTCGTGTGTTGACGTGTCGTGTCTCGTGTGTTGACGTGTCTCGTGTGTTGTCGTGTCTCGTGTGTTGTCGTGTCGTGTATCGTGTGTTGACGTGTCTCGTGTGTTGTCGTGTCGTGTCTTGTGTGTTGACGTGTCTCGTGTGTTGTCGTGTCGTGTCTCGTGTGTTGTCGTGTCGTGTCTCCGTGTGTTGTCGTGTCGTGTCTTGTGTGTTGTCGTGTCTCGTGTGTTGTCGTGTCTCGTGTGTTGTCGTGTCTCGTGTGTTGTCGTGTCGTGTCTCGTGTGTTGACGTGTCTCGTGTGTTGACGTGTCTCGTGTGTTGTCGTGTCGTGTCTCGTGTGTTGTCGTGTCTCGTGTGTTGTCGTGTCGTGTCTCGTGTGTTGATGTGACGTGTCTCATGTGTTGTCGTGTCGTGTCTCGTGTGTTGACGTGTCTCGTGTGTTGACGTGTCTCGTGTGTTGACGTGTCGTGTCTCGTGTGTTGACGTGTCTCGTGTGTTGTCGTGTCTCGTGTGTTGTCGTGTCGTGTCTCGTGTGTTGACGTGTCTCGTGTGTTGTCGTGTCGTGTCTTGTGTGTTGACGTGTCTCGTGTGTTGTCGTGTCGTGTCTCGTGTGTTGTCGTGTCGTGTCTCGTGTGTTGTCGTGTCGTGTCTTGTGTGTTGACGTGTCTCGTGTGTTGTCGTGTCGTGTCTCGTGTGTTGACGTGTCGTGTCTCGTGTGTTGACGTGTCTCGTGTGTTGTCGTGTCTCGTGTGTTGTCGTGTCGTGTCTCGTGTGTTGTCGTGTCGTGTCTCGTGTGTTGTCGTGTCGTGTCTCGTGTGTTGATGTGACGTGTCTCGTGTGTTGTCGTGTCGTGTCTCGTGTGTTGTCGTGTCTCGTGTGTTGATGTGACGTGTCTCGTGTGTTGTCGTGTCGTGTCTCGTGTGTTGACGTGTCTCGTGTGTTGACGTGTCTCGTGTGTTGACGTGTTTTGACGTGTTGTTCTCCTTGTTTTGCCGTGTTGCGTTCAGGTCTGAACCGACATGTCTCCAGCTTGTGGACGTGTGTTTCTGGTCTGAATGAGTCAGTGGTCCATCACGGAGGAATCTTGGACTACATTCAGAAGAACCAGGAGGATGTCTACAGCAGGATGAAGAACCTGAACTCGAGCGTGAACCAGGTCTTCAAGGAGATGCAGACCTCCTCCGAGCGAGACCTGAATAGTAAGCGTCTGTTTCTGTGCTTCTCTCTGTGGTTTGCTGCAGCTGCTGAGCGTCCTGATGACTGTCCACCTTCAGTTACTGAAGGAACCGAGAGGAACATCTTAAAGAGTCCCTCCAATGAGACATCGTTTTTTAATCAACAGTTCATATCATCCACAGGCCTGCCAGGACCCCAAGGATCCCCAGGACCCTCCGGAGAGAGAGGCTTTAACGGGCTGCCGGGTCCCCGAGGGCCTCTGGGACCTCCAGGACAACCTGGAGAGACAGGGTCTCATGGTAGGCCAGATATGTTATAGAAATATACTTTATATGTCCTGTTTTTGGCAGGGTCTCTGTGTGCTAACATCATTAGCAACAGCAGTAACCATGGAAACAGAATAATCTGTAACCTTGATGTGTTTCCTGTTTGTTTGTTCAGGACGTCCCGGGGGTGACGCTCACGTTCCCAGACTGGCGTTCTCCGCTGCTCTTACGGTTCCCATGGAGCGAGCCGGAACCATCGTCTTTGATAAGACCTTTGTCAACGAAGGAGATTTCTACGACCCGAAGACAGGTAAACATGACTCAGCAGGTTCTGCTGCAGGTTCTCCCGCTGAACGCTATCACTGTTTCTCCACATACTGTTGTCTGACTTTGTACTGAAAAACTTCCTTGAGAGGAATACATCCTTCCAGTTTTCACTCAGTTGGGGCAGGACCACAGAATCTGGGTGTGATCATTTCCTCCAGCATTTATCCGAGCCTGTTTGATTCCATCGGTCACTTGTGGGGTTCTGAAATATCTTGTTATAACTTTCCATGTAAACTCTCTGGTCACTAAGTGTGCTCCTTCACACACCTGCTCCAAGGGTTCAGGAATGATGGTTGTACCTTTTTCAGTCCCCACTTGTTTTTTACATGTAGGGTGTTATTGGAGTCCATAGAAGAACATATGATGATTTGGAGATTATTTTCTTACTATTATGGATCTCTTTGAGAAAAAGCTCAATTTGAGAGCGCTTTTTAACTTTTGTTAGAAACTTGTATCTATAAAAATCAGTTTGAGGAAGTTTGAATTCATGTCTTATTTGTCTGAGAGATTCACCATTATGAAACAGCTGTTGCCAATGTGTTCTGTGTGCTAACACCATTAACTCTGTGTGCCCCCCCCCCCAGGTGTGTTCACGGCCCCCGTAGACGGACACTACTTCTTCAGCGCCGTCTTGACGGGTTATAAGAACGAGAAGATTGAGGCGGTTCTGTCCAAGTCCAACTACGGCATGGCCCGGGTGGACTCAGGAGGCTACCAGCCCGAAGGCCTGGAGAACAACCCAGTGGCCGAGACCAGAACCCCCCCCGGGTCGCTGGCCGTGTTCAGCCTCATCCTGCCGCTGCAGAGCCAGGACACGGTGTGCGTGGACCTGGTGACGGGGAGGCTGGCCCACTCTGTGGAGCCGCTCACCGTCTTCAGCGGCTCCCTGCTGTACGAGGACCTCGATCCGGACCGCTGATCCGGACCTTTGATGAACTTCTGATGATGATGAGGAGGGGGTGGGCAGAAAGATGGACGCTTGTCGCCATCCCCCCCCCATGCAGACAACTCTGTCTTTATAGAGACTTTATTAAGAGAAGAGCAGATGTTTTAAACAGAGCTGGGGTGTGGGGGGGGGGTCTGATGTACTCTGTTGGAGGATGATGAGGATGATGAGGATGATGAGGAGGACTGGGAGCTGGACATAAAGATGCCCCTACCCCCAGACCACGCTGTCGTAATAGAGGGAAAAGCAGCTCTTTATTCCAGCTCCTGTAAACAAACACATTCCAGTTTGAAGTGCTCTTCAACAGAATATACTCCAAGTATTACAAAGTACTGCAGTACCTGATGAAATGAGAAACCTGCAGCGATGTCACAGTTTTAAACTGAACAGATATTTAATCTGATGGTAAGAACTGGTTATTATGAATGATGTATTCTATCTCAGTTACTGAAGGACAGATATTTAAAGCACATGTACTTAAGAAACTTTATTCTGATACACGTCACTCTTTGTAAGATTAATATCTCACTGTCATTAAACACGAGTGAACCACGTCTGTTTCATTCGTCTTCTTTCCCGCAGGTCTGGTGGTCAGCTTAATATTATTATATATATATATATCAGTGGCGGTTCTAGAACATTTTACATGGGGGGGCAAAGGGGGGGCAAGAGGTCATGCCAGGGTGGCATAGGAGGGCGGACAGTACGTGGTATTTTATACTGTATATAACCTATTTATTGTTAATTACATTACATTACATTACATTGCATTTAGCTGACGCTTTTATCCAAAGCGACTTACAATAAGTACATTCGACCAGGAAGACACAACCTTGAAGAAAACAGAATCATAAAGTACATCAGGTTTCATAGAGCCAAACATTTCAAGTGCTACTCAACTGGCTTTAGGTAATCCAGTCCTTTATTAGTATAAAAGTGCTTTGTTAATCGTTCTATCGCTCGAAGTGGAGTCGAAAGAGATGAGTTTTCAGTCTGGAAGGTGTGTAAGCTATCTGCTGTCCTGATGTCAATGGGGAGCTCATTCCACCATCTTGGAGCCAGGACAGCAAACCCACGTGTTTTCGCCGATGGGAACTTGGGTCCCCCTCGCAGCGAGGGCGCAACGAGTCGTTTGGCTGATGCAGAGCGTAGTGCACGCGCTGGGGTGTACGGTTTAACCATGTCCTGGATGTACGAAGGGCCAGATCCATTCGCAGCATGGTAAGCAAGTACCAGTGTCTTGAAGTGGATTCTAGCAGTTACCGGAAGCCAGTGAAGGGAGCGGAGGAGCGGAGTGGTGTGGGAACATTTAGGAAGGTTGAAGACCAGACGAGCCGCTGCATTCTGGATGAGCTGCAGAGGTCGGATGGCACATGCAGGTAGACCAGCCAGGAGGGAGTTGCAGTAGTCTAGGCGTGAGATGACGAGAGCCTGGACCAGAACCTGAGTCGCTTTCTGAGTCAGCTGGGGACGTATCTTCCTGATGTTGTATAGTATAATTCATGCCCTAACACAAGTGTTCTTAATGCACAAGAGAAACAAGGTGTTCAGACAAACAATCGGGTGCCCTTTCAGTCCCCCAAGCTTACCTCAACCATTTTAAATGAAAGGTTTTTTTGCATTATAATGTCAAACTAAATATATATTTAGTTTTTCAAAAATTGGTTTTCTTAGTATTAGACAGACATATTTGCATGTCCTCACTAAGCATTATTACATATTAATTTAACATCAAACAAATCAAAATGGCCAATTATCCCAACATGTTGCTGCTAATATAATCACATGCTTGTCAACTTTAACTGATCAAAAATCAATTCTGAAAACAGACTTGAATTATCTATGAAATTGCAATATTGTCCCTCAGTTTGTTTAAATCCCGTCACGCCATACCATTTACCCTCCTATTAAAATAATGGATCAGTCCATGTGTGGATCAGTCCGTGTGTGGATCAGTCCGTGTGTGGATCAGTCCGTGTGTGGATCAGTCCGTGTGTGGATCAGTCCGTGAGTGGATCAGTCCGTGTGTGGATCAGTCCGTGAGTGGATCAGTCCATGTGTGGATCAGTCCGTGTGTGGATCAGTCCGTGTGTGGATCAGTCCGTGTGTGGATCAGTCCGTGTGTGGATCAGTCCGTGTGTGGATCAGTCCGTGTGTGGATCAGTCCGTGTGTGAATCAGTCCATGTGTGGATCAGTCCATGTGTGGATCAGTCCATGTGTGGATCAGTCCATGTGTGGATCAGTCCATGTGTGGATCAGTCCGTGTGTGGATCAGTCCATGTGTGGATCAGTCCGTGTGTGGATCAGTCCGTGTGTGGATCAGTCCGTGTGTGGATCAGTCCATGAGTGGATCAGTCCATGAGTGGATCAGTCCATGAGTGGATCAGTCCATGTGTGGATCAGTCCGTGTGTGGATCAGTCCATGTGTGGATCAGTCCATGAGTGAATCAGTCCATGTGTGGATCAGTCCATGTGTGAATCAGTCCATGTGTGGATCAGTCCGTGTGTGGATCAGTCCATGTGTGATCAGTCCATGTGTGGATCAGTCCATGTGTGGATCAGTCCGTGTGTGGATCAGTCCGTGTGTGGATCAGTCCGTGAGTGGATCAGTCCGTGTGTGGATCAGTCCGTGTGTGGATCAGTCCGTGTGTGGATCAGTCCGTGTGTGGATCAGTCCGTGTGTGGATCAGTCCGTGTGTGGATCAGTCCGTGTGTGGATCAGTCCATGTGTGGATCAGTCCATGTGTGGATCAGTCCATGTGTGGATCAGTCCGTGTGTGGATCAGTCCATGTGTGGATCAGTCCGTGTGTGGATCAGTCCGTGTGTGGATCAGTCCGTGTGTGGATCAGTCCATGAGTGGATCAGTCCATGAGTGGATCAGTCCATGTGTGGATCAGTCCATGTGTGGATCAGTCCGTGTGTGGATCAGTCCATGTGTGGATCAGTCCATGAGTGAATCAGTCCATGTGTGAATCAGTCCATGTGTGGATCAGTCCGTGTGTGGATCAGTCCATGTGTGAATCAGTCCATGTGTGGATCAGTCCGTGTGTGGATCAGTCCGTGTGTGGATCAGTCCGTGTGTGGATCAGTCCGTGAGTGGATCAGTCCGTGTGTGGATCAGTCCGTGTGTGGATCAGTCCGTGTGTGGATCAGTCCGTGTGTGGATCAGTCCGTGTGTGGATCAGTCCGTGTGTGGATCAGTCCGTGTGTGGATCAGTCCGTGTGTGATCAGTCCATGTGTGAATCAGTCCATGTGTGGATCAGTCCGTGTGTGGATCAGTCCATGTGTGGATCAGTCCATGTGTGGATCAGACCATGTGTGGATCAGTCCGTGTGTGGATCAGACCATGTGTGGATCAGTCCATGTGTGGATCAGTCCGTGTGTGGATCAGACCATGTGTGGATCAGTCCATGTGTGGATCAGTCCGTGTGTGGATCAGTCCATGTGTGGATCAGTCCATGTGTGGATCAGACCATGTGTGATCTGCATTGAGGGAATTACATCACAAAAGTGTCAGTTTCTTCTCGTACCTATATTTCAGTTTTTGTATTTTCAGATTAAGATTGACAAGCTCAACATTTCAATTTATAATTAAGTACACAAATGACATCACCCATCTCTTCAGAGAGCTACAGGTGACCTGTGCAGCAACACATTTCAATCAATATTTGTCAATACTAAGAGCTGCTAGATTGAGCTGCTGTAATGGAATATGTAAGGAGAATAAGAACATACCATGTGGTCCAGCTGGAGTTTCATCTGCCTCCTGATCCCTGCCTCTGGCCCTCTCTCTGACACTTCATCTTTATTCCTCACATACATTTATTCTTCTTCACTAATGTCTTCATCTCCTCCTCTTCCTCCTGCTATGACCCTCCTGGTCTCTTCATCTCCTCCTCTTCCTCCTGCTCTGACCCTCCTGGTCTCTTCATCTCCTCCTCTTCCTCCTGCTCTGACCCTCTTGGTCTCTTCATCTCCTCCTCTTCCTCCTGCTCTGAGCCTCCTGGTCTCTTCATCTCCTCCTCTTCCTCCTGCTCTGACCCTCCTGGTCTCTTCATCTCCTCCTCTTCCTCCCGCTCTGACCCTCCTGGTCTCTTCATCTCCTCCTCTTCCTCATGCTCTGACCCTCCTGGTCTCTTCATCTCCTCCTCTTCCTCCTGCTCTGAGCCTCCTGGTCTCTTCATCTCCTCCTCTTCCTCCTGCTCTGACCCTCCTGGTCTCTTCAGTGAACTCTCTTTTCCTTTTCCTCTTTCTGTTCATCCTGATCACTTCTCAGATGTCTTTGTGTTGTTGTTGAATCACTCCTACACTCTGGCCTGCAAGAGTCTACTTGTGAAAAGCACTGGTACAAATGCTTGTATAACTTTACGCGTTAGGGCCATGTAGCCTAGCTAATATGTAGCATATCATAAATATAACATCAGAAAGTATTGATCAAGCGCACACAGGCAGCTGTGTTTGGATCCAGTTTTTTACAGTAAAGGATGTATCCTGGTTTCATTGATCTGGCCTCATGGCTGTGATGTGTAGTTTACGTGGATTTAATAGTAGGCTACCGCGTAGTTTAGCAAAGTGATCGATCTCCCAGCTAACGCTGTCTGCGTAGTATTTTGTAACGTAACGCCCCAAACAGCGCCCGTCTGTTAAACGCTATCGATTCAAACGGCAGCGTTTTATTAATATTTAGTTTCAAGCTCTCGTCCTTAGTAAAACAAAACTAGTGGAAAGGGAAATGCTCCCAGGGGAAGCTGATCCATAGGTGCTGGGACAGCTCGCTCCCTCTCTGCAGCGGTGTGAGCCGCGGGCTGTGTGAACACCCCTCCGCAGTTTAATGCAGGGTCGTAGCTGCGTTTTTAACGGGCCTAAAATGATATTTAAAATGATTCACTTTTAACTAATGTAATGTTTGTTTTGTTGCTTGAGAAGCTTGTGGAAATAGTGTAGGTTTGTTTTAGTACAGTTTTGTTTGTTTTAGGCAGCTGCCCCCCCTTGCCCCCCCGTAGATCCGCCCCTGATATATATACTACATATATATATATATACTACATATATATACTACATATATATATATATATATATATATATATATATATACTACATATATATATATATATATATATATATATATTGTAGAGTTATATTTGTATTTATTCATGTTAGCAAACTATGGATAAGCTAGTGATTGGGGAAAGCTAAGGTCTAAGGTGTTAGGGATATTTGGGGCTGCCAATCAAGGAGGTCCAAATGGGAGGATCTGATAACTCCTCCCATTGTCAAAGAGTATGAACACAGACACACACGCGGTGTTCAGCCTCTTTCCTCTGGCTGG